>NC_039360.1:146820445-146848464 GCF_003573695.1 Papaver somniferum | reverse complement strand
CCCCCCCCCCCCCCCCCTTATTTGGTTTATTTACTACTAGTCTATCCTTTATGTTTACTATTTATTGTTGAAACCTTAGTTCTACAAGTTTTGAAGTTTGTTTGTTTAGAAAAGTGGTGTAAGAACCCTAAATCCTTCCTAAGAGAAGAGCCTCAAACACTTTGTTATTTCCAATTTGTAATTGAGTAGAAATTTCAATTTGTAAGAGATGCATCTATTATCTTCTAGTTTCCAATCTTAGAATTGGGTAGAAATTTGAAGATTATTAGAGAAGAACCTCAAATCTTTGTATCTTCCTTGTTCCAAGGGTAGAAGAAACATCATTTGAAGGTTGGTTACTTTTATTTCATGGTGTTTTGTTATACTTTAACATTTCAATTTCAATTATAAGTATTACTTTACATTAGTTTCCCAGTTGCTAGAGTTCTCCTTTATATAGTCTTTCAAATCAGGGTTCGCATTCAATGTTAGCTTGGTAACAAAGCATTCAATATTCATCGTTAGATGAAAACCTGATTAGATTCAAGCTAATATACTAATATCATCATCAAGTATTTTGGGTTGTGTTTCTTTTTCTTGGTAGTTTTCTTAAATTGGGTATTTCAATCTTATCGTGTTTTATTATGATATCAAAAAGAAGAATGAAAATGGATGGGGAAGTAAAAGTAAGTAATGTTCAAGTGATGGGATTAGTGAATAAAATGATATATGAGATGTTTGATGAAAGGCATCAATTAGTAGAAGAGAAATTTAAGAAGTTGGGAAGTCTTTATATGAACTCCTTTGAACTCTCTAATGATTATGAAGATGAAATAGAGTTAGAGAATTCAATTTCCGTTGGTGGGTATGAGAATTTAGAAGTTTCCTATAAGGTGTTTGATAAAATATATCTACCAAAATTTGATATTTTTTCAAGTTGTGAGGAAGGTGAGATTGGCAATAATGTTTACTTTGATCCTATGTCGCCACCCATATTTGATGAAGAACCTAATGAAGAAAGAGAAGAAGAGTTTATCACCGGTTATCAAATACAAAGATTGGGTGTCATAAACAGACACTCCATGCTTGAACTTGACGATGGTGATCGAGGGACAAGGCATGACGTATTCCAAACCACTTGTACCATGACAAGAAAGGTAAGCAAGCCATTTAATGATTCCAATAGTTATTTATGCATATCTGAAAATGTCATTAAGGAGACGAAATTTGAAACAAAAATTCACCCAACAACAAGCTCTTTGTCAAGTATTATCCAAAGAAATGAGAATTTATCTTATGTGGATCCAATTTGGGCTTCCTTTGAAGATAAATATCATGGAACTAGCCACCGTGCAAAGTTAGGAGGACTACTTGGTGTTTCTTTGCTTCTTAAGTGTGCACTTGACTATCACCACAAGTGGTTAGACTTGGTGAGTAATTATAAAGGAATAAATCGTGGTCGAGTATTTTTCAAGAAGGGAAGTAGTGCAATCATTAATGAGTTCATTTTATTTTTGGACTACATAGCATTGAAGCACATCAATTCTCAAGACAAGCTTTCTACTATGCATGATTATTGGGTTTCTTATTTGCATCGTATTGGGGCAAAAATGATTCGGATGAAGAATATGACAATTCGAGGGCGAATTTCTTTCAAGAAGGGGAGGATGATGCATAGTGGTATTTATGAGATACCATTCCTATCCTTTTTATTTTTGTTCTCCTTCTTACCCCCACTTATTTGGTTTATTTACTAGTCTATCCTTTATGTTTACTATTTATTGTTGAAACCCTAGTTCTACAAGTTTTGAAGTTCGTTTGTTTAGAAAAGTGGTGTCAGAACCCTAAATCCTTCCTAACAGAAGAACCTCAAACACTTTGTTATTTCCAATTTGTAATTGGGTAGAAATTTCAATTTGTAAGAGATGCATCTATTATCTTCTAGTTTCCAATCTTAAAATTTGGTAGAAATTTGAATATTATTAGAGAAGAACCTCAAATCTTTGTACCTTCCTTGTTCCAAAGGTAGAAGAAACATCATTTGAAGGTTGGTTACCTTTATTTCATGGTGTTTTGTTATAATTTAACATTTCAATTTCAATTATAAGTATTACTTTACATTAGTTTCCCAGTTGCTAGAGTTCTCCTTTATATAGTCTTTCAAATCAGGGTTCGCAATCATTGTTAGCTTGGTAACAAAGCATTCAATATTTACCGTTATATGAAAACCTGATTAGATTCAAGCTAATATTTCTCAACCGTTGGATCGAAAACTTAGCTTGTTACACACAAATGAAATGTCCAATTATGGGTTTATGTTCTCGTTCCCAAACATTAACATTTGTTGGTTCAACAATAATTAACAAAATGGTTATCCATATGATTACTTTCATATCCACCATATTCTTCTTCACCATAACTAGTTCAAATGACTAAAATGAACTAGTTAGAGAGTTGTTCAATTGCTTAGATCTTATGTAACTACACAAGACACATTCGAAGCAAAAACGGTTTGATTCACTCGAATCGGTTCATGAACTTTATAGCCACGGTTTGCAAAAGCATTCCTTAGTTTATATAAACATGAGTTCAAGAACAACCGATTTTAGATATAACCTGCTCAAGTTCGCGGACTGGGTTCGCGGACTTAAGATCACGGAAGGAGTTCACAAACTCCAGCAGAAATTCTCGGGTCGAGAACTTCTGCCAGTTCGCGGACTTGGCTCACGCCACATTATGTTTCTCTTGATCAACAAAGTTCGCAAACTTTGGTTCAAGGAATAAGGACTTATACATATATGTGTTTCCACAACAATGCTTATATTCTACCAATGGTTATGTAATCTAAACTCTCATTTCAATCATTAGAACATTCTCAGAGGACGTTATATAGCCGTTATTCACATACCATTTTTCGTCAGAGCAATTTCCAAAGTGATTGAAACATAACATGACATTCGTCACTAGGTAAAGATGAATTTGGCTAAAGTGAAAGCTTACCGACACATATTTCGAGAAATAGATAGGCGAGTTACACTCGGCTCGAAATAGCAAATGTGTATAATGAAAGTCTATATATCAAAACGACTTTTGTCTCAAGAATAGGAGATAGAGTAAATATACTTTTGAGTGACAGATAAGTTCAAGTCTCCACATACCTTTTAGTCGATCACCAGTTCCTTGAGTAGTCCTTCGTCTTGTATGATGATTGCCATGAAGTCTTGAGCTCAACTACACTTTCTATCCTAGTCCGAGACCTTTAGCTATATAGGGTAGAAATCAATACTTATAGTTTTGATCACTAACATTAAAAAACATGCTTGAGATAGCAACGCATGCGAGTCGACCGAGCAATGCTCTAACAATTTCTCTTGCTCAGACTTCACTTTTCGGGTTTTATCTGACAGGAATTTCAAAAGGTTTTCAAGATCTAGGCTTAACCTTTTATTTCCCTTATTTCTCGGCTCAAGTTTTTCTAAACAGTCTTTTAGGAGTTGATTAGACTCATAAGATTCATCACTGTCAGAGTTGGCAAGAATTGCATTACAGTTAGATATTCCATCATAGCGTTCTTCCTCCGGAATATCATCTAGAGTAGAGACATAATCCCTGTTGCACTTCTGAGCTCTTCTGTTGGAACAATGTTTAGCCATATGTCCGAATCTTCGGCACTTGAAGCATTGGATTTCTTCACTATCCTTTTTATGACAAAAAGATAATGTATTAGGAACATATATACCATTATATAAGATGGCCTTGATTCGTTGTGCTAGAAGCACAATTGTTGAGTCAAGCTCCTTTTCAACAAGTACCTTGTCTCCTTGACAATGTTTCTCAGTTTGATTCTTCAACATAATTTCTCTATTAAAGATCTTTAGCTTTCCTACAAGAGAGCTTCGAGAAAGTATAGAAATATCATTTGCTTCTATTATGGCATGTTTCTTAGAATCGTATCTAGATGGTTACGATCTGAGAATTTTGCATACTATTTCCTTTTCAGGTATACCCTTTCCAAGTAAGAAAGAAGGATTGATATTTTTAGAAAGTTTAGAGTTAAACTCCTCAAAGGTATTGTTATCATCCATTTTAAGATATTCCCATTCAGAAGAAAGGGATAGAAGTCGCGTTTTTTTTTTTCGGAATCATTTCCTTCAAATACGGTCTCAAGAGTATCCCATGCCTCCTTAGAAGTTTCACATGACATAATATGATAAAGAAGATCATCACTTACTGCGTGTATGTTGGCATTGAGACCATCAGAGTTCTGTCGTGTAAGAGCTCTTTCTTCATAACTGT
Source organism: Papaver somniferum (assembly GCF_003573695.1). Lineage (NCBI taxonomy): Eukaryota > Viridiplantae > Streptophyta > Magnoliopsida > Ranunculales > Papaveraceae > Papaver > Papaver somniferum. Next base: position 146,844,189 of record NC_039360.1, on the reverse strand, counting down.
AGAATGCTAAGCGTTTAAACTCTGCTTCTGGATATTCTACTCTTGGTCTTTGATATCCGTCTTCGATTAATAGCCAAGTATTAAAATCTCGGGATTGAAGAAAGATTCTCATAGAATCTTTCAAAAATGGGTAATTCATCCCATTAAATCTTGGTGGTACGTTAACTGAATCATTCATAAGATTCATTTTCTTATAGGTTGGATCGCACCAAACACAGATTGTTAGATCTTTTCACGTTTGCCTGCTCTGATACCAATTGAAAGACGAGGGTACCCAAATATACCTCAATCTAAAACTTTTCCACCTACAAGTCCTTTCTCCGAAAGTGATTGTCTATGGACTGAGTCGAAACAGTACAACTAATCGGTTCACACTTCGTGTGATCGTCTATGGATACGAGATTGAGACAATACGACAACAAGATAACTTGTGTGATTGACTATGGATTCAAGATCGAGACAATACAACAACGAAGTATGATTACTTGATAATAGGTTCGGACTTAACCAAACACAATAGGATTGCTATCAAGTAATTAGGAATAAACTTTTGTGTATTTTACTTCTAATTATAATAAAAACAATTATAATTGGGGAAATAGAAAATTAAAAGACACAATAAGATTTTGTTAACGAGGAAACCACAAATGCAGAAAAACCCCGGGACCTTGTCCAGAATTGAATACTCTCAGGATTAAGCCGCTATACAAAATCTAAACCAACTTCGTATAGTTGAGACCAAGCAACTAAACCTATAGTTAACCTAGTTCCGTCTGTATCCCTGCGCCTCCAACTTGTAATAAGTCACGCACTTGGAACAATTCATTTGGTTCGTATTACAAACAGTAAAGGAACAACAAATTTGTTCGGTAATAACTATTTTCAAACAACTGATATGAGTTTGACAAAAGGCTCTTCCGTTTATCCCAATAAACTCCTTTGTCAGGTTCTTAGATATATCTCAATACAATTACCAAAGTAATTGTCTAGATTTTGCAATCAATACTTCTTATTCACAAAGACAATATATTGATGCCGATCTATCAACTAATCAATCAAGGTTATCACAAAGATAAATCGATTATAGTTAGATCCCCAGCCGATCAAGTTTTGTGCACACCAAAGATTATGAACTCAAACAAGCAATCTTCTTTGTCTTCAAATCTTCTTTCAATAAATACCTACACACAATCAACTTGAATCTCTTGTAATCAATCACACACAAAACGAAGTCTGTTAACAATGGATTATCACAAGACGTCTTTAGATCTACAAACAGTCTAAAGATCACCGTCGAAACTTCGATCTAGTTTGAGTGAATCTTATAGCAGAAGAGAAGATTCTCAAGCATAAACAAACTAGGTGCAATCAAGTTCAACCAACATTAGTCAATCAAATCAATCGAAAACTAAACTGCAATTATCTAGTTTCCCACCAACGGTACTCGTAGAGCTTCTCAATCCCAAAGAACTTGAAAAAGCGGGGGTACAACAAGCACACCCAATATTTTGCTTAGCAATCTGTATGAACAAAATCCAATATACTTTCTAGAGAATCAACTAGACAGTCATACTCAATCTAGAGAAAAGTATATTGAGGAGTTAATATCTCTCTCACTTGATTTAATCTTTACTCAAGCAATAAGAATTTGCGAATATTTATCAAATACAAGGATAATAAACTTGGATGGTACCAAAGACCAATATCCAAGGATCAATCAATTTCCAATCAACAACCAAGGTTGGATTTCACAATTGATCGATACAACGCACAACCTGTGATATTTCAATTATATAACAAAATATAATGCGGAATAGAAATAACACAGACACCAGAAATTTTGTTAACGAGGAAACCGCAAATGCAGAAAAACCCCGGTACCTAGTCCAGATTGAACACCACACTGTATTAAGCCGCTACAGACACTACCTACTACAAACTAACTTCGGTCTGGACTGTAGTTCAACCCCAATCAATCTCACACTGATTCAAGGTACAGTTGCGCTCCTTAGTCTCTGATCCCAGCAGGATACTACGCATTTGATTCCCTTAGCTGATCTCACCCACAACTAAGAGTTGTTACGACCCAAAGTCGAAGACTTTAATAACAAATCTGTATCACACAGAAAAGTCTACAGAAGAGATAAATATGTATCCCACAGAAATACCTACGAGTTTTGTTCCGTCTTTTGATAAATCAAGGTGAACAAGAACCAATTGATAACCCGGACTTATATTCCCGAAGAACAGCCTAGTATTATCAGTCACCTCACAATAATCTTAATCAACGCGGCGAAAGAAGATATTGTGGAATCACAAACGATGAGACGAAGATGTTTGTGACTACTTTTCTATCTTTCCTATCAGAGATATAAATCTCAAGACAATCGTTACGATAGAATCAGCAAGATCAGATCACACAACTACGAGAAAGTAGTATCGGTCTGGCTTCACAATCCCAATGAAGTCTTTAAGTCGTTAACCTAGTTTACAAGAAGAAACCTAAGGTTAAATGAGAATCGACTCTAGCTAATACAACTAGTATCACACAGGAGGTGTGGGGATTAGGTTTCCCAGTTGCTAGAGTTCTCCCTTATATAGTCTTTCAAATCAGGGTTTGCAATCAATGTTAGCTTGGTAACAAAGCATTCAATATTCACCGTTAGATGATAACCTGATTAGATTCAAGCTAATATCTTTCAACCGTTAGATCGACAACTTAGCTTGTAATACACAAATGAAATGTACTATTTTGGGATTATGTAACCGTACCCAAACATGAACATTTGTTGATTCAACAATAGTTAACCAATGGTTAGCCATATGAGCACTTTCATATCAACCATGTTCTTCTTCACCATAACTAGTTCAAATGACTCAAATGAACTAGTTAGAGAGTTGTTCAATTGCAAGGAAATCTTATGTAACTACACAAGACACAATCGAAGAAAAAATGATTTGATTCACTCGAATCGGTCCATGAACTATATAGCCACGGTTTGCATTTAGAATTCCTTAGTTAATATAAATACGTTCACAAACAATCGTCTTTAGACTTCACCAGCTTAAGTTCGCAGACGTAGTTCGCGGACTTAAGTTCCCGGAAGGTGTTCTCAAACTCCATCATATTTTCTCGGGTCGAGAACTTTCGCCAGTTCGCGGACTGAGTTCACGTCTCTTGTTCCGGTTTTCTTGATCAACAAAGTTCGCAAACTTCGGTTCAATAAAAAAGGACTTATACATATATGTGTTGCCACACAATGCTTATATCCATCATTGGTTATTTAATCTAAACTCTCATTTCAACCATTGAAACATTCTTAGAGGACATTACGTCAAAGTAAGCAATTCTTAATGTGATTGAATCGTGTCATGACTTTCGTCACTAGGTAAAGATGAACTTGGCCAAAGCAAAAAGCTTACCAACACATATTTCGAGAAATAGATAGGAGAGATAAACTCGGCTCGAAATAGAAAATGTGTATAATCAAAGTCTATATAGAAAAACGACTTTTGTCTCAAAAAAGGAGATAGAGTAGATAGACTTTTGAGTGATAGATAAGTTCAAGTCTCCACATACCTTTTAGTCGATGAAGATCCACCAGTTCCTTGAGTAGTCCTTCATCTTGTATGATGATTGCCATGGAGTTCTTGAGCTCAGCTACACTTTCTATCCTAGTCTAAGACTTAGCTATAATAGACTAGAAATCAAGACTTATAGTTTTGATCACTAACATTGACAAACATGCTTGAGATAGCAACGCATGCGAGTTCGACCGAGCAATGCTCTAACAATCTCCCCCTTTGTCAATTTTAGTGACAAAACTATCAATACATATGGAATACAAAAATAAATGAATTAAATTTTGTAGCTCCTATTCCACATGCCTAATCTTCAACATTACTCGAAATCTTCGTCACTTCCAAGTACTCCAAGATCCCAAAGGTTCTAAGTTCAACATCATCTTTGTTGAAAATCCATAGCTATAACAACGAGAAAACAAGAGTTCTCAATCATTGTTATACAGTGTCATAGTATCATTATATAACATCAAAGTTCAATTGCATCACAACTTCGACAACAATACTATGGTGATATGTATCACTCCCACTTAGTCAATACTCTATCTCACATGGAAACCACTCCCCTTTACATAATGATCTGAAAACCATGTGTATTTGTAGTGTGAACTACATATTAATTCTCCCCTTTTTGTCAATAAAATTGGCAAAGGTACGAAAACGGGATCCTAATTTTTTTTCCAAAAGAGACATTTCATGACCAAAAGAAAGCACATATCATCTTATTTAGATGCAATCATATATCCGAAGCTAAATGCATTCATCAATGAGTTTATAAAGATACAAGATAACCCCTATAATATTCCACAGCGCACTCCCCACAAAGATTTGGCAATTAAGCACAAGTTCAATTAAGAAGTCTCCCCCATAATATGTCATTCCCAAAGGAACAACAAGAGCGACCTTAATTTCAAAAGAAAAGAAGGATTTCGTTGGACATAACAAATCACATACAAGTATGAATTTGAATCCAAAATACTCAATTAAATTAACCACACATGATTAATTTAATCGGAAATGCTCAACATAAGTGAACTTATGGAGACTCTAAAATACAAAATTAGATTAATCACAATAGTAATCAATTTAATTGGTCATGCTCGACATAAGAGAACTTACGGAGCAACAACTAAATAACCAAACGAAAATGATTAATTTAGTTGAACATGTTCGACATAAAGTACCTCACGGAGCAACAACCAATCTAAGAATAACTCAGTCGATTGTGCTCAACATAAGACACCATATGGAACAACACAGTATGTACACAAAAATTGTGGATCGGAGGTCGACCTTATACCGTGGCATAAGCAAGGATTCATTCTATTTTCCATCACCATTTGCACAATGACATACAATAGTCATAATCCTTGTAAACAAAATATTTTAACCTATCTTCCATCAATAATTGACATAATAGGCTGAACTTTTGTATTTGTCAAAAGTTCATTCCTTCTTTTATCAACACATGCATATCGACATATAAAGGACTTAAATTTCGACAAGGTATGAGACAATCACAGTTCACGGACGCAAACACACATATCTCATAAAAAATTGCAATATATAAAACCATAAAGATTAATACTGCAAACATCATCTTCCAAACAATTTTAGAATTTAAACCAATAAATCTAAAAACATGAAGATGAAAACGTTGGACATAACTATTTGTAATCACAATAATGGATATTCCAAACTCTAGTTATTCTTCTAATCAAAACAAGAAAAATAGAAGATTTACTAGGCATATTAAGGAAAAAATCAGAGTTCATTGAGAACCTCATATCTTTCAATGAATCCATCAAAGAAGGTATCACTGATTTCCTTTATTTTCTTGACCGTAGACACACCATGTTCATGAGTTAGAACACTAATCTTGCGATCAACAACCCGAGAAAGCTGTCTATCTTTGACGCAGTCCATGATGAGATTCTTTTGATTCCGTATCAGAATATTCTGATTAGCAAGGATTCTGGCCTAACCATCTAGGAGTTGGTTTATTTGCAATTGAAGATTTGCAAACTCGACCTTTGAATCGTTCTGAAAACGAGTTAAATCCTTGACAGAATCATCAATCCTGGAGTTGTGATCCTTTATTTCAATCATCTTCTTTAGAACCAGCTCCTAAATTGACTCACGTTCCTGATTGTCTTCCTCCATATCAAGATGCACAATCTTGCAGAGTTATCCATGTACCCCTTTTTTTTGTTAGGGAAGGAGAAACACAATATAGAATAAGTATGTATGTGTTTGTGAACACGAGTTGGAAACTCTTGTTATGAAAACCCTAAGAACTCATGAGAGGAGTACGCGAACGTTTGTGGACCGTCAGCACAAAAAAAAAACTTAAACATAAATAATATACAACATACTCGAGCATTTCTCAATTAATTTCCTTGCATCTCTCAAGTTAGAAACAAGGAAAAGAAAACCTGGAGTCAGGTGGTAGATTGGAAATTAATCCCACTATAATCATCGAGAAAAGAGTTGTATATATCATCTGACAGTTTGATCTTTGTGTTCTTCGCCTTTCTTCGGTTGACTTTCATCCCAGAGGAATAAGACATGGCGTGTTTAACATATCCGTCAGAAAGCTTTCTCTGAGGACTAAATATAGGACCTCTTGCAATTGGTTCAAGAGGATCAGAATAGAGAGGAATCCATTTTCTAGACTTATATTTACCAGACACATCCTTTTGAGCACAAGGAATATGTTCATTAGTGGCACAAGAGTTTATACCATTGAGATGAACTTGTTCCCTTTGATGATTTCTAGAATATAGATCATTTTTATAAGGTTTATGGTTTGCTATGGGCACGAGATTCACTGCAGAAGTCGACAGACTATATACTCCATTGATAGTAGAAAGAAGCAAATTATGAAGATTCGAGATTTGTTTCCTTCTGGCAGGGCAATAGATAGCATAGTGATTCTTTTTCCCACGGAATGTACAGGTTCGTGGAGGAGAACCAACAACTGGCACCTGTTTAATCTTCATAGCCATATGAGAGGGTTGTAAGTCAAGTAACTCCTTCTTGACACAACCTTCTTCTGGAGAACATTTCTTCATGTGCTGTAATTCACAAGAATTAGTTGGTACGGAAGAATTTTTCCTTAAGACAGAGTTTACCTTTTCCAAGGATCCACACTATTCATGGGCTAGAACAAGAGATGCACCTAGTTTCTATTTTTCAACACGAAGTCTGTTTAGATCTGATGAATGCGTCTCGATCATTCGTTTTTCTCTAATTGAGTCTTCCTTGATAATATCCTCAAGAACACTAATCTTTTCACGCTGTAGAGTAGTTTCTTGGAGAAGTTTTTCAATATTCTTAGAGAAATACTCAATGATGTTATAGAGTTCACGTTCTTGATCCAAAGAATTTTCAAACTCATCAATAAGCTGAGCATGATCTTGAAAATCAATAGCTTTAGTAGAATTTTTCGAGATTCTGGTGAGCTCAATTTCAGCTTTTGCCAAAGTGCCACATTAGAGCTGTCAAACGGGCAAGCTAGGGTCAACCCGGCCCTAGCTTTCCAACCCGTACTAGGGTTAGGGTCAACCCTAGCCCTAGTACTATTCACGAACAAGCTCAAAACCCCAACCCTAGCCCTAGACGGGTCAACCCTGACGGGTTGGCGGGTTGGCTTGTTAATGTTATCAATTTAAAAATTAAATTTAAAATTTAGGATTGTTTAGGATTATTCATTTAGTAAAGGTCGAACCTAGGTCAATTTGGTGTTTAACTAGAAGCCCCACCACTGAGTTGTAAAGTGGACGTTTTTATTGCCACTTAATCAACGATATAGCCGGTTACGGCGCTTTAGTTTTCTTAGGCAGAGAACCCTAACATCAACTAAGCATTTTACTTTTTTTTATCATTTTATAAGTTTAAATTAATGTGAGTAAGACTAACTCACTGTTTAAATTATGCTAGTCCTTTTATCAATTTAGGACATCCCGAATAAATATGTGATTGATGAATCTAAGTTGTAATTTAATTTATTGATTGATTATTTAAAATCTCAAAATTGTTATATTTGTTTGGGTAGATCCAAAATTAGCTTTATTTATTGATTTAAAATTAACTAATTCTAATATATGTTTGCAAATCATGGATTTTAAAGAGTTGGTGGGATTGAGGGATATATTTATTAATTTTGACGGGTTGACGGGTAACCCGCGGGTTGGCCCTAGCCCGGCTTGTTTTCTAGTAGGGTTGTATATGCCAACCCTAACCCGGCCCGTTTAGACAACAAGCCAAGACGGGCCGGGTTGAAACAAGCCGGGCCGGGTTGAAACAAGCCGGGTTAGGGTCAACCCGCAAGCCGGGTTATAAATTGACAGCTCTATGCCACATGCTTCATGAGAGGAAGAGATGTCAACATTTGATGGGACAATCTTTCTACCTAGGGATTCGGAAGAATCAACTAAGGAGTAATCGTTTGAGGTGTTTCCAAGACACTTGGTATAATTAAAAGCTTTAGGAGACATCTTGGTATGCGTAAATGCCAGAGAAGAGATTTTGTCCTTAGACTCAGATTGCCACAAACACAGACTTGTAAGCTCTTTAAACGTGTTTGCCTGCTCTGACACCAATTGAAAAAGCGGGGTACAACAACCACACCCAATATTTCTCTTAGCAATCTGTATGGACAAACTCCAATATACTTTCTAGAGAATCAACTAGACAGTCATACTCAATCTAGAGAAAAGTATATTGAGGAGTTAATATCTCTCTCACTTGATTTGATCTTTACTCAAGCAAATAAGAATTTGCGAGTCTTTATCAAATACAAGGATAATAAACTTGGATGGTACCAAAGACCAATATCCAAGGATCAATCAATTTCCAATCAACAACCAAGGTTGGATTTCATAATTGATCGATACAACGCGCAACCTGTGATATTGCAATTATATAACAAAATATAATGCGGAATAGAAATAACACAGACGCCAGAAATTTTGTTAACGAGGAAACCGCAAATGCAGAAAAACCCCGGGACCTAGTCCAGATTGAACACCACACTGTATTAAGACGCTACAGACACTAGCCTACTACAAACTAACTTCGGTATGGACTGTAGTTGAACCCCAATCAATCTCACACTGATTCAAGGTACAGTTGTGCTCCTTATGTCTCTGATCCCAGCAGGATACTACGCAATTGATTCCCTTAGCTGATCTCACCCACAACTAAGAGTTGCTACGACCCAAAGTCGAAGACTTTAATAAACAAATCTGTAATCACGCAGAAAAGTCTACAGAAGAGATAAATATGTATCCCACAGAAATACCTACGAGTTTTGTTCCGTCTTTTGATAAATCAAGGTGAACAAGAACCAATTAATAACCCGGACTTATATTCCCAATGAACAACCTAGTATTATCAATCACCTCACAATAATCTTAATCGACGCGGCGAAATAAGATATTATGGAATCACAAACGATGAGACGAAGATATTTGTGACTACTTTTCTATCTTGAATATCGGAGATATAAATATCAGCCAATCGTTACGATTGTACTCAAAACGATAGAATCAGCAAGATCAGATCACACAACTACGAGAAAGTAGTATCGGTCTGGCTTCACAATCCCAATGAAGTCTTTAAGTCGTTAACCTAGTTTACAAGAAGAAACCTAAGGTTAAAGGAGAATCGACTCTAGCTAATACAACTAGTATCACATAGGAGGTGTGGGGAATAGGTTTCCCAGTTGCTAGAATTCTCCCTTATATAGTCTTTCAAATCAGGGTTTGCAATCAATGTTAGCTTTGTAACAAAGCATTCAATATTCACCGTTAGATGAAAACCTGATTAGATTCAAGCTAATATCTTTCAACCGTTAGATCGAAAACTTTGCTTGTTATACACAAATGAAATGTACTATTTTGGATTTATGTAACCGTACCCAAACATGACCATTTGTTGGTTAAACAATAGTTAATCAATGGTTAGCCATATGAGCACTTTCATATCAACCATGTTCTTCTTCACCATAACTAGTTCAAATGACTCAAATGAACTAGTTAGAGAGTTGTTCAATTGCAAGGAAATCTTATGTAACTACACAAGACACAATCGAAGCAAAAACGATTTGATTCACTCGAATCGGGTCATGAACTATATAGCCACGGTTTGAATTTAGCATTCCTTAGTTAATATAAATAAGTTCACCAGATTAAGTTCGCAGACTTAGTTCGCGGACTTAAGTTCCCGGAAGGAGTTCTCAAACTCCAGCAGATTTTCTCGGGTCGAGAACTTCTGCCAGTTCGTGGACTGAGTTCACGGCCCTTGTTCCGGTTTTCTTGATCAACAAAGTTCGCAAACTTCGGTTCATGGAAAAAGGACTTATACATATATGTTTTGCCACACAATGCTTATATCCATCATTGGTTATTTAATCTAAACTCTCATTTCAACCATTGAAACATTCTTAGAGGACATTTCGTCAAAGTAAGCAATTTTCAAGGTGATTGAAACGTGTCATGACTTTTGTCACTAGGTAAAGATGAACTTGGCCAAAGCAAAAATCTTACCAACACATATTTCGAGAAATATATAGGCGAGATAAACTCGGCTCGAAATAACAAATTTGTATAATCAAAGTCTATATAGCAAAACAACTTTTGTCTCAAAATAGGAGATAAAGTAGATAGGATTTTGAGTGATAGATAAGCTCAAGTATCCACATGTAATGTTCGGGTCCAATGCCATGATAAGCTCAAATAAGGGTTTTCTAGTTAGAAACACGACCCTGCATTTTCGCAACACAAACTATGCCACTTCGGCTCCACAACATGCCACGAGCCGTATGGGGTCCAGGAATCCCTAGGAATGACGCCATATCATAGCCACCCACGACAATCCTTACTCTTGTGGCCGTTTCCACGCTACATCCTTGTCATATTTCCTTTGGCATAGCTATGGCACCGTTTGCACAAAAACGTTTCGCCATGCCGCGGGCACCAATTAGGGTTTCGACATGCCAAACCCTAATTTAGGAAAAGTTGCTACGCCAACCAAGCTAAGTAAGGTTTCCCAGAGCGTTGGGATTGATGTGGAAACATGGCCAATGTTTCCACGCCACATTTGGGTCTAACAATTATGTGCCAAAGTCTAGCGGCCATGGCTATGCCAGGCGCTACTTCGTGCCACTGGCATGTGCTAACTATGCCAGCCATGCCACCATGCCACAGTCATGCCGCACGTGCTAAATAGAGTTGTGATACGCCAAACCCTAAGAGTTGCCATGCCAACTGGGTCCAGTAACTCTCCTGAGACCTCAAGATTAACTTAGCAACAGGGCCAATGTTGCCAGAGCCATATTTTGGTCTAACACCAATATGTCAAAGCCACGGCTACGCCACTGACGTGTCGCTATGCCATGGCTACGCCAGACGTCAGTATGCTAATGGCACCACTTTGCTATATAACAAGATGTGGATATGATAAATGGCCATCCTTCCTCATGAGATGCAATCTCAGCCATCCAAGTTCGCCACTGAACTGACAGACTTGTGGCAAGCTTCAGGCGACCAACTGCCTAGTCGTCGTGGCTGCGCCAGGCGCCACTTACACCACCGTGCCACCGGCATGTACGAGCCACGCCAGCCATGCCACATTGCTACTGGCGTACACCAAAACGCCACTGAGCCATTATCAGGCGCCAACACAAGGTAGCCATAATCAACGACCACCCTTCCTCATGAGATGCGATCTCAGCCATCGAAAGTTCGCCATCGAACTAACAGACTCGTGGCAAGTTTTAGGCGACCGGCCAAGACGAGCCTAATAGCATCACATGCTCCTACGGCAAATGTGTATATAGAAAATTGTATCGTAATACGACTTACGTATCAATATAGGATATAGAGTAGAAATAGACTTTCCAAGTGATAGATGAGTTTAAGTCTCCACATACCTTTTGCCGATGAAGTTCCACAAGCTCCCCTTAGTAGTTCTTCGTCTTCGAATGATGAACGCGGTGAAAACTAAGCTCAACTGCACAATCTATGTCCTAGTCAGAGATATCTATAAATAGGCTAGAAATCAAGACTTATAGTTTTGATCACTAACATTGAAAAACATGTTTGAGATAGCAACGCATGCGAGTTCGACCGAGCAGTGCTCTAATACTTTGTCCGAAAATCTCAAATAAGGAAGAAAATATTTTCTTTTAGACAATAAACTTTGAAACCAAAGTTTATTTTCAAAACCCTAATAACCGAATATTGGTATTAACATAATCCTAGACATTGTGGATTCACTTTTACCCATTATGTCCATCATAGAATATTTGAACTAGCAAAAATTAAATATACTTGATCAAGATAGGCTTTGAATGTCGATAATAATAATATTTATATACACAAATAGAGGAATTCCAAGATTTTTTTCTGACTTGATGATTCTAACAGGCTGTAAACCTTTATTAAGAGAATCATGATTTGTTTCATATGTAATAGAACTAAGCCTGTTATCACCCAATAAAGTCAGTGCAAGGACTTATAATATCTTCACCAGAAGAAATTATAACAGATGCGTTACTCAATGTCTTTTCTTGAAACCCTTGTTTTTGAATAAGAAGTTTATCAAGAACTCATACTTTAACTGAGAGTGATTTGTTATCTCTGGCTAAATTATTCAGTTGCATATCTTTCTCTATGATCTCTTGTATAAGAGTATTTGTTTTCAATTTTTGAACCTCGGTAGACAAAATCATTCTTTGGTTGGGTTTGGTATTTTTTTTCCTTTCAAAATGCACTTTTAAAATATATATATAGTAATTATTTTTCACATTAGTGTTTGGTAAAATATTTTCAAAGTGCTTTTAACCCAAAGCACTTTCATAATTGCCCCAACTTTTAAAAGTTGGGGGAGATGAGCTTCTAGAAACTCTAAAAGCATAAGCTTTGGTCCCACCTTGTTTTAACGCATGATTTTTCTTTTATATCCCTACTATATTTTATAAATGACCAAAATTGCTTTAACTCTTTGATAATCAATTTTTATTCTCCATATCATCAACAACCTAAAAACTCAATACCATCCCTCACTCCAGAACAAAAGTAGCACTGGTAGAGCTTACCCTCTCTCCTATGGACTAGTGAGCGTAACCTCGCGCTCTCATTGTCTCTTTGAGAAACCATTCGTATTCGTCGGGTGAAATTTCGTTAGATATGCTGCGTTGATTTGACAATGTGTGGTGTAGATTGGGTGGATTGTTGGGACACACGCGACAGACAACCCTCATTATTTAGAAAAATAACTATATTAATTTCGTGTATTTATTGTGAAAATCCATAAAATAAAGAAAACTACTATATTAGTTTTGGACATTTATGATTAAAATAAAAAAAAATATCAATTCAACATATTTATGGAGTAAAATAATAAGATTTATATTTTTTTGAATCTTTTATAATTTTATTTATTTATTATAAAAAATCCAGAAAATAAAAAAACTACTACATTAATTTCGTACATTTATGACTAAATTAATAAATAAAATCAATTCAACCTATTTATGGAATAAAATAATAAGATTTATATTTTTTAAATCTTTTATAAGGAAGAAAAATCTAGAAATGACAAAAAAAACTACTATATTAATTTCAGATATTTATGATTAAAATAAAGAAAAATTAATTCAACCTATTTATGGAATAAAATAATAAGATTTATATTTTTTGAATTTTTTATAATTTCATCCAAAAAATCTAATTTATATTTTTGTGGATCATTTTTAAAGTAAAAAAAATATATGGATATATTAAGTATAAAAAAATATGATTTATACTATAAATACTGAATTTAATAATAGATAAAATATCTGATTTGCCTAGACTTTCTAATGAACAATTAATTGGGGGATAAAAAAAGACATTGGGGGATAATGATTACTTCCCCCAACCCATGGTGTGTGCTAAGGGGTGATTTTTGGGTATGAAAATACCAAAATACCCTTTGATTAATTAAAAAACATTATGAAAAGACCATTATACCCTTTCTCTTAAAACATTAATATCAAAAACGAAATTCGTATATCCCCCATTTCAGTACCGGCACTGACCTAGGGTTAGGTTTTGAAAAAAAAAAATCAATCGTTCTTCATCCGTTCTTCGTCGATTAACCTACCCGAATCATAAACAATGCCTCCATGAAAGAAAACGAATGCCCAATCGAACTTAAAATCGATTGCTCAACAAAAACAGGAACAAAGAACTGCTAAGATTGCTAAAGAGCAAGAAGAAGAACAAGCAGCGGATTCGGACAATCAACCTCTCGCAACCATGACTTCTGTGAGAAGGTAAGTGATTTTAAACTACTTTATGAGTGTTTTAATCGATTTATAGCAATGGGTTTAGGTTAGAATCGCGAACCCTAACTGAAACAGTTGAGTTTCAGTGATTAACGACACTGAAATATGTATGAATACGGTGCCGGTTTTACCTTCCGGCATTCAATCTAGGATGAATGCAATGCCGGTTTCACTCAGCAGGTTCACCAGAAACTGAATTTTAGATACCGGCATAGAAATTGGGTCGAATTCCCTGCCGGTTCTTGGTACCGGCAGTCATTTATAACTATTCGTGTATGCCGGTAGTGGTCTAAAAACATACAGGAGAGTTTATGAATTTGTCACCAGTACCGGTGTAGACTTTTGGTTGCAATGTATGCCGGTTTATATTACCGGCATTCTTTTGTAAAATTCGAGAATGCCGGTAGTGGACTTAAACCATACAGGAGAGTTTATGAATTTCTCACCAGTACCAGCATAGATATTTAGGTTGATTCGAATGCCGGCACCAGGTTACGGCATGAAATTGATTTATTTCGTGCATGCCGGTAGTGGACTTAAAACATACAGGAGAATTACATATGATTACCGGCATTGTCGACAGTCATTGTTTAATGCCGGGACAGACAACCGGCATGCTTTGTTTCAACAAGTCAATGCTGGTGGAAAAACTGAAAGTGAGTTGTCTCACATTCATTTCGTGTGATTTTATGATGTAGGTCAAAAGCCAAGGAGGCTAACAAAAGAAAAACTAAAGATGCTGTCACTAAGAGAAGAAGGAAGGACGGTCTTGATAATCCTCAATATCTCCCTCCTCGAGGGAAAGATGAAGGTCGTAAAAAGCGTTTGGGGGCTGAGACAAAAGGGATAATTTGGGAGAGTGGTGGTGACCGTAGTCGAGTTGTAATCCGTGATCACGAAGATCAAGATGAGCAAGATGAAGAGGAAAGTGAGGATGAAGATAATGTGGTTCCTCCAAGTCAATTAGCAAGCCAAAACGAAGTTGGTGTGCCAAGTAAACAACCAACACAAGGCAATGGCAAGAAGGGCAAAGGCAAAGTGAAAGTTAAAGGTTCCCACCTTCCTCATATTAATGACACGATACCTGACCTTGAACGTGGTAGAATTTGGGGTGAAGCTCCAGAACCGAAAACACTATTTGGATACAAGCACTCGTGGGCTCGTACTATCTATCAAACCTATGTAAGTATTTTTTTATCTTGTGCACATGTATTGTTGTGTATTTATGTAAAATATCTTAATTGTATTGTCTCCTAATTGTAGGATCATACGAAGTCTGTGCGTGTTTGCCGAAACCAAGCCACGGATTGTTGGAAATTTTCCGATGAATGTAGAGGTCCAAAAAATAGTAATTGAATCTGGTCTATATGCTTTGGTTGAAAATTATGTGAAGCCTGATTCCGTGACTGTCAATTGCTTCGTCGAAAGGTATCAAGGTGAAACTGATACCATGCACTTCCCTTTTGGGGAGATGACCTTCATCTCTGATGATGCTCAGAACATTCTAGGCTTGAATGTTACCAGCAAATCAATTGCAGAAGGATTTGAGTCTCTGGACCTAGAATGGTCGAAGTTGCACGCTCTGACTAAGAAGTTGTTGGGTTGGGACTACAAAACTTCTGTGGAGAGCTTTTATGAATCCAAGTCTGGTAGGACAAAGACAATCAAGTTGACGCTGCTTAAGAAGAAGTTTGAAAACACAAAGCAAAGAAGTTTGGAGGACGGATGGGACCCTGAAGAAATTCGTTATACTGCCGGTGCATACCTGTTATACATCTTGGGAACTAGGGTATTCCCTAACACTAATGGCAACAAGGTTAGTGCGAACTACCTTCAGTACTTGGATCCATTGGAAGATGTCTATGGTTATTCTTGGGGCACCGCGGTAATGGCACATTTGATGATGGAGATGAGAAGGGCCTCTAAGGCTAAAACCAACCAATTTGTCGGGAATTTCACTCTACTGCAGGTAATTTTGTTTTTAAACTTATGTTATTATGTATATTGTTCACATGTACCCTTATCGTGAACTTAGAAACAAAACTTATTGCTTCATCTTGGAATAGGTGTGGGCTTATGTACACTTCCCCACTTTGTTCAAGGACTGGACCTCCTTGAAGATCAAAGACCTTCCCGAACCCGATACGCCTATTGCTAGGAAATACGAGTTCAACAACACTCCGAAGCCCGGTAACATAGGTCGACTGATCGATATGAGGTTGTATTTGGACGCGATGAGTACCCAAGATATTTTCTTCGACCCTTACAAGGAGGTTAGAGGAAACCGCCAAGTTTTGAGGTATGCTAACGTTGCATTCTACCATGGGTCGTTGTTCCACCCAAAAGGATACGTTATGGCCAATCCTACACGTGTGATGCGCCAACTTGGATTCAAGTAATTATCACATATCAAGACAGACTCTTTTCAATGTTTTGTTCTTGACCTTTCTCGGTACTTTTCAACTCCTAATCGGTTGCATGTAGAGTATAATCCAAAACCGGATCCAACAGATTGGAGGGATAGGGAACCACGTCGTTTGGTAGATATTAGTCAGTGGGATAAGTGGGAGATTGCGGAAAATGGTGATGAGGTTGATGCCGACTACATGGAAGATTACCTGCAATGGTCACATCCTTTTGTCGTCCGCCCGGATGACGTCCAAGTTCTACCCCGGAAACACCCTCCCGTTCCAACTCCCGCACAGACACCACCTACGATCGCCCAATTTAATAAGACCGTTGGATTGCTAGTAAGTATTGTTAATTACTTAGTCGTTTAATGTACACATAATCTTATATTACCGTATATATACTAATTATGTGTTGTATGTATGAAACTAGCGGCGTCGGCTTGGCTAGTTGAGGAAGCAGTTATGTTGCAAGTACGATGAAGGAGAGGGGCTATCCAATGAATAAGTGAAGGAAGTCGTGGAGAAGCTTGATAAAATTGAAGAAATCGACCCTAGTGCAAGGGATTTGTTAGGTGAAATTAGGAAGAAACCGACACAAAAGAAACAAAAGACCAATTGATTAATTTCTTTTTCTGGATGGTGGTTGTTACGTCTTGAACAATTATGAACTTGTTTTCGTTTGTACCTCATGGTTAACTCTTTAGTTGTTTGGTTTGATTTTAGTTTATGTTACCTGGATTAAGAACATTTAAGAAGAATCCAGTTGTTTGGTTTGTGTTGAACATGTTTAGGTTTTGAGTGATTGCTTTATGTTGAACATGTTTAGATTTCTAGTGAAATGTTATTTTTGCAAGATTTAGTTACTACAGCTTCCCGCATGGAAAATCTTTGGTTCAACAACGCCGGTACAGGTTCCGGCATGGAAAAGTTATACAATTGTACATACTAAGTACATGTTTAGTAATTCCTTAACAGCGTAAGCGGATCGGAAATTTGTCAAAGTTCTTTAAGAAAAAGAACAAGGAAAGAGAGGTGTTGACCAAGAAAGAAATGGAGAACGTCGAGCAAAAGATCGATAAAATTGAAGATCCGGCGGCAAAATACTTGTGGGGCGAAAGGAAGAAGAGGGCATACAAGAAGCCAAGAACCGAGTGATCGTCTGTTTCTTCTGTAGTATTAGTTTGGTTTGAACAATTTAGTGTTGGTTTATGTTTGTTTGTGAGTCTTGAACAATGTGTGTTTGCTAAACTCTTTGCTTGACTTGGTTTATGTTTGATTTGTTTTCGGTTTGGAACAACATAACTTTGGAGTTTGTTCTGGTATAGAATCTAGTATTGTTATTATATTTATTATGTTCATAAAATTGTGTCAAATTACCTCTTTTACAGAGTTTGAATGTGGCAAGATCACATAAATTTCTAAGTTATCTGCAGTACCGGTATGCTCGAAAGAGTAAAATCAATGCCGGTTTCCTAAATGAAAGAGTTCCAGCATTTAAATGTATTTGTATACTATGCCGGTGGTCTGCAATCTCCTTGGAAAATATGTTTTTGACAGAAAACCGGCACCGTTATGATGTTAACTTCTATGCCGGCGAATTTACTGATTTCTATGGATGTTTTTTCTGTATTTCCGGCATGGTTCCAAAACAACAATCTACGCCGGCACAAAAGTTCCGGCGTAATAATTATAAAACACAACTATGCTGGCATAGGCATCAGAATATGATTTAATGTTTACATTCAAACTTCCCAAAAAAACAAAAGGTTGCGTATTAATGAACCACATATACCGAAATTACTCATCATCGCTTCCACAGGTATTAACTTTAATCTCCTCCTCTTGAAGAGGTTTCTTTGATAAGGCCAACACATCCCAAAATTGGTGATTATCCTCGTACAATGCCATCCATCCCTTCCAGATATTGGGATCTAGATCCTTGTTTTTTACCATCCCACAAACAGGTGGCAAAGGACAATTGTCCTTGAGTTTTGGAATTACGAAATGATTACCGTTCACGAACGCCAAAACAACTCTTCTCTTCTTAAGGGATCCTTCGCATTTTTTCCACTTTGGGGTAAATGTTACTTCTACGGTGGGGGTAAAATAATGAACAACACATATAAATATATCCGTCACTAGATGCCCACAAAGCGACATTCTCATCCAATATTGAGAAGGAAGAAAGTTCATCTCTTGCTCGGGCCCCAATATTTGAGAATGCATAACATCAAACCCCTCGCCTACACCAACCAATTGCTCATAAAATCTCCTCTTGTTCACAAGTTGTTCGGCCATCCTCGTTCTAGCATATCGGCATGGTGTCATACCTCTACTAACCGCCGTGTCAAAGATTCCTAATTGTTCTGTCACAGCATGATAGCCACAATTTACATCTCCATCGACATCATCCGTATATACAATATACTCGCGAATAACCTCAGGAAGTTGGTCTATGTAAGACTGTATCTTGGTATGACAACTTCTAATTGTCCTACCTGTTCTGGGATCCTTATACATCTTCATATTACCCTTTTCTAACTTGATTATATCCAAACCATCCTATGCAATCTCTACACTTGCACTGTCTTCGATATGTGATGTGAGTCCTTACTTCCTTGGCCTACCCATTCGCCTTGGAAATAAAACTACATCAACTTTGATATCACTTGGGTTTGTCACCAACTTTGCCTCGTCACCTTGTTGTTCTATGTCACTTGATGATGATACCTTTGGAGGCCTACCCCTTTTCCTTGGAACCTCCGCTAGATCGACTATGGGTATGGCTTCGGAATGCTCACCTTGTTGTTCTTTGTCACTTGATGTTGATACCTTTGGTGGCCTACCCCTTTTCCTTGGAACCTCCGCTAGATCGACTATGGGTATGGCTTCAGAATGCTCACCTTGTTGTTCTTTGTCACTTGATGTTGATACCTTTGGTGGCCTACCCCTTTCGTTGGAACCTCCGCTAGATCGACTAAGGGTATGGCTTCGGAATGCTCACCTTGTTGTTATTTGTCACTTGATGTTGATACCTTTGGTGGCCTACCCCTTTTCCTTGGAACCTCCACTAGATCGACTATGGGTATGGCTTCGGAATGCTCACCTTGTTGTTCTTTGTAACTTGATGTTGATACCTTTGGCGGCCCACCCCTCTTCATTGGAACCTCCGATGAGTTGGCTTTTGGTGTGGATACGGAATCCTTCGTTTGTTGTTGACTTGATAGCGGTTCCTTCCTCGTCCTACCTCTTTTGTTTGGAACCTGCGCTTCCACGAACCTTTGTTCCGAAATCTCACTTGCAGTTAGATCTCGTTTATTACTTGCTGCGCGTTCTTCTTCACGTTGAGTCATTCCTTTCAATTCTACCCTTTGTTTTCTCCTTGACGTTTTAGTTTGGAGTCTACCTATTGGATCTCCCTTTCCTGGCTCTTCGCTTTGTGTGATCCATGGACGAGTAATTAGCCTTAGTTGGATCAACAAGACTTGCCGGCTTACCGAGGTGCCACGTGTGTAAGCTTCATAGAATTCCTTTGCTTCGTTCGTATCCCATGGAGATTTCCCGGGATCTACCGAAGGGGGAGGGTCGAAAGATAGTTTCTTCCAAAACGGATCAATAACCTCAATAGGTATCACTTCTTCATACTTCACAAGCATATGACGACACGGAATCCCCAATGAGGACATGTCGGGACAAATACACACATCACCCGGTTTTCCGTAATTTTTCTCATATTTCATTTGTCTCATCATATGTTTTATTGCCCAATGAGAGACGTTGAATTCTATTCCTTGGAGCAACTTACGATAACGAAGAAATTGAGTCATCCTTTCCATTGAGCTTTTCTCAAAAGCCACCTTGATCCTATTGATATCAGCCTTAAAGTATTGCTCCATTGCCTCGGTGACCGTAACCACATTGCCTTGACCGGACTGGATGAGATCTTTAAATCTCCCATGAGCGGACTCCGCTGCACTAGTTGCTTCAGTATTGAAGTGTCTATACCGGTTTGTCCATGCACGCACAAATTTTTCCTTGAACTTATCCAACCATTGAGTCCGACAATACCAGACGGCAGTCGGATAAACTTCGTTCCAATCGGCAATAAACTTCTCCAATCTCTTTTCGTACATAACCTCGGTAAGAGACCAATAAGCTTTCTCCCAATCTCTTAGAAATTCCAACCACTTTTTATGATTTTCCGCATGTTCTTTGTCCACTCGCTCCTTTATCTTTCCTCTCTCATCTTCTTATTCTTCGGGGGATAGTTTGTTCTTTCGAACATCTTCCTCTAGTTGAACAATCATTCTCTTCTTAATATCCGCCTTAGTGGGTTCAAACAAGGCATGGCAAGTTTTTATGATATTTTGACGTATATGATATGTACATAGGAAATTTTGTGCGTCCGGGAAGACGTCGGATATTGCTTTCATTAATGCATCATCTTGATTGGTTACGATCACCCTCCGAAGTTGATTTCCCCGAAAAAATAATTTCAATTGTCGTAATGCCCAATGATAATTATAGTCCCTCTCGTTTTCCATTAAACACCAAGCCAATGTGAATGTTACCTTGTCCGAGGTTTGCCCCACGATGTTGAACAACGACATATTGTATTTGTTTGTCTTGTAGGTACAATACATCATAAGAACACCACAACATGTATTTGCCAATTGTGAAAGCAAAGGATGCGAAATGAATATTTGAAGGGGCTTCTCGTCCGGCCCTCTTTTAATGATACGCGTGTAGTTGTAATCCCACGCCATCTTCTCAAATTCTTGCATAACGGACCTCCCTTCCCATTCCACCCTTCTAATAGTTGCTTGTGCGCTATAAAATTGTACGTAGAGAAGACACGTTGGACTCATCCTTTTCCTTGAAGCCTCTGAGAATTTGTCTCGGTTTGATAAGTGCTTTGGTCAATCTCTTTACATCCTCGAACTCATGAGGTTTCAGCTTCGCAACTAGGGAGTGACCAACAAAATCTTTCGGATCCCGGTGGTTATGACAGCCACACAAAACCTCACAATCCCAATTGTTCATGTCATTTAAACGGAAAACAAGCTTAAACGAGAAATCATTCTTCCTCGTACGAGTCTTGTATATCCTATTAGTCTTCTTTGGATATACATAATCCTTTCTCTTGTGGCTATTCTTCTCCTTGTATTTCCTACTTCTCTCGCAAGCCATCTCAAAACGCCTCTTTGAACGTTCGGTATTCCTCACAAACAGACACATGTTCTTAAGAGCCGTCTCTTTAGCCCAAGCGATTGCTTCATTTAGATCTATAATTCACTACATAATATCAATTTCACATTCATTATAAGGTTCATTACTAGCAATCCATTAGTAAAGTATTCTTTGGTCACATACCGGAGGTATTTTATAGTATTCCGACGTATCCCGATAAAGCGGCTTTGCATTTGTTGGATCAATATATGTCACCACCTAAAGATCGAACGAAAATTAGTTCCAAACGAAATTAAAACACTATGCCGGAAACAACTACCGGCATGCTCGACCAATGTTCCGACATTGTCGAACTTAGCCAAAACTGAAGACCAAATTTGAAACATATTCCGGCATACATTATTCATTAGATAGCAACGCCGGAAAACAAGGTGCTGGCACTGTCGTAATTTATTGTCCCAAGCCGGTACACGCTACCGGCATTCCAATTAATTGATATCTAATGCCGGTATTTAGCTCTGGAAAACATTGGAAGAATACTATGCCGAATCAATATTCAAATTGGGGGATATCGCTTTACCGGCATGGTCATAGTATGAATATCATGCCGGTAACGCGTATGCCGGCATGGTATTCATACTATGACCATGCCGGCACCGAGGTTTTACAGTTGAAAAAATGGCGGGTTTAAAGAAAAAAATCGATTTTTCAACCTCCTAGCAGCTTTACCTGTGTATTGGGGATGTTTGCATGTTGTGCAAGTTTACTTTCTTGTGTAGTTTCTTCGAAAAACTCTCCATACTCGTCAAAATCATCATTCAAGGGTGTTGGCTTAACAAAGAGTTGCAATTGAGAGTTGTTGTCGTTAGCTCCTTGTTGTAGTAGAGCTAAAGATTCAGCAGCTGTAATTCTCTCCTCACAATCATCTTCCATTTTCACAAAAAAAATTCCACTCAAAAATATTTTTCCCTCCTTCTACTCTCACCTCACTCACCCAAATGCAAATAAAACACACACTAATCATTTATCAAAAATCCTAAGATTTTACTAATTATTATTAATCACTAATCCTGATTAGTGAGGGGTAAATTAGGTAATACGTAAAATACTTAGATAAGGGGTGACCCCGAATTGATATCTCGAACTAGTTTTTGTCTTTTTCTTATATCCCCCAATTCCTTTTTTTATCCCCCAATTAATGGTTCTTTCTAATAACTATAGATAAAAAAAAACCTTTAATTAATATTAATATCGTTATATTCTGGGATACTTATAGCGTAATAAATCTGCGAATTTTTATTAATAAGTTAAATAATCCTAACAAAAAATCTTTGAGAAATCTAAAAATTTGATTTTCCTAAGCTTCCTCTTTATAAGTTAAAAAAAAAACATTTGATGCCCTTTTCAAATATCGACGATTTCTATTTCCAAACGAAAATTATAGATATTGCACTCAAAAATTATAAAAATTACGTAACTTTTTATGTGTTAGATTAGTATTATTTCCTATGGAATTTTTGGGCTTGGTCGTTCTCTATATAAAGCACTCAAGTGAACCCAAGACTATATAATCTAATTGAATTCATTAAAAAGGACAGTCCACAATTTTTGGGCAGTAAGACTATATATTTAGACAGTAAACGGGTTTCTTCTCAGTGTGATTTAATTCATACTAGCTGTTTGCATGAAAGAAAGGATATTCTGGAGAAGGCTGTTTACATTTACTTTGATGCGGCTTTTAATATAAAGACTAAGAAATTTGCTTATGGTATTGTTGAAATGAATAACAAAGGCTATCTTCTCAATTTTGCAGGAGTTTCAGGATGGTGTTCAAGTCCAGAGGAATCTGAATCCAGAGCTTGCAGAGCAGCAACAAGATGGAGGCAATTTACCAGAATTGAAAGACTAGTCTTCCTCAATGACAATATGAATGTTATCAACAGTTTAAGGAAGAACGATTTTGCTGTTAATTGGATTTCGAGAGCCATCTTGCAACAAGCTCAGAATTCTATTAAATTTCTTGCTAATCCTTCCTTTGTTTATATTCGGAGATCGTGTAATAATTTAGCAGACAATCTTGCCAAATTTCTTATTAAATATGCGAATGTGCATATAGATTCTAGATCTTGGGAGAAATCTAAAAAACAAAGTTGGTTAGAAGTTCTTTGTAAGCATAACAATGTATTTTCTTTTCTTCGGTTGAATGAATCTTTCTTTTATCAAAA